>NC_136062.1:368658461-368663461 GCF_964261635.1 Lissotriton helveticus
ACTAATTTTTAATCAATTTCATTCTAGGCATCCACTGTCCTTAATCTTGCAAGACATTTTCAATTACCTTGTTGAAATAATGTCTTAATAATAAAATAACATTAATAATAATAATAATAATAATAATAATAATAATAATAATAATAAAAAAAATATTAATAATAAAAATAATCCCTTAACCTAAAACTAAATTTAAATAAACATTTTTGCAGTAACACACTCACATTTTTTTAAATAAAATTGTTGAAATAATGCAATCACCCTTAACCTAAAACTAAATTGACATCAACATTTTTGCAGTAACACACTTACATTTTTTTTAAATAAAATTATTGAAATAATGCAATCACCCTTAACCTAAAACTAAATTTAAATCAACATTTTTGCAGTAACACACTCACATTTTTTTTATAAAATTGTTGAAATAATGCAATCACCCTTAACCTAAAACTAAATTTAAATCAAAATTTTTGCAGTAACACACCCAATATTTTTTAATAAAACAAGTACATTTGTTTTTTCAGGAATCCACTCTCTAAAACCTAAAAGTAATTTTTTTTAAACGTCTTTCTAGGCTTCCACTCTCCCTAATCTTGCAAGAAAATTTCAATTAAATTGTTGAAATAATGCAATCACCCTTAACCTAAAACTAAATTTAAATCAACATTTTTGCAGGAACACACTCACATTTTTTTTTTAAATGTTGAAATAATGCAATCACCCTAAACTTAAAACTAAATTGAAATCAACATTTTTGCAGTAACACACTCACGTGTTTTTTTTATAAAACAAGTAAAAAAAAATTTCAGAAATCAACTCTCTGAAAATTAAACTAATTTTTAAACAATTTCATTCTAGGCATCCACTGTCCTTAATCTTGCAAGAAATGTTCACTTACCTTGTTGAAATAATGCCTTAATATTAAAATAATAATAATAATAAGAAAAATAATAATAATAATAATAATAATAATAATAATAATAATAATAATAATACTAATAATAAAAATAATCCCTTAACCTCAAACTAAATTTAAATCAACATTTTTGCAGTAACACACTCACATTTTTTTTAATAAAATTGTTGAAATAATGTAATCACCCTTAACCTAAAACTAAATTTAAATCAACATTTTTGCAGTAACACACTCACATTTTTTTTTATAAAACAAGTACATTTTTTTCTTTCAGAAATCAACTCTCTGAAAATTACACTAAGTTTTTAATCAATTTCATTCTAGGCATCCACTGTCTTTAATCTTGCAAGACATTTTCAATTACCTTGTTGAAATAATGCCTAATAATAAAATAATAATAATAATAATAATAATAAAAATAATCCCTTAACCTAAAACTAAATTTACATCAACATTTTTGCAGTAACACACTCACATTTTTTTTTATAAAATTGTTGAAATAATGCAATCACCCTTAACTTAAAACTAAATTTAAATCAACATTTTTGCAGTAACACACTCACATTTTTTTTTATAAAACAAATACATTTTTTGTTTTCAGAAATCAACTCTCTGAAAATTAAACTAATTTTTAATCAATTTCATTCTAGGCATCCACTGTCCTTAATCTTGCAAGACATTTTCAATTACCTTGTTGAAATAATGTCTTAATAATAAAATAACATTAATAATAATAATAATAATAATAATAATAATAATAATAATAATAATAATAATAATAAAAATATTAATAATAAAAATAATCCCTTAACCTAAAACTAAATTTAAATAAACATTTTTGCAGTAACACACTCACATTTTTTTAAATAAAATTGTTGAAATAATGCAATCACCCTTAACCTAAAACTAAATTGACATCAACATTTTTGCAGTAACACACTTACATTTTTTTTAAATAAAATTATTGAAATAATGCAATCACCCTTAACCTAAAACTAAATTTAAATCAACATTTTTGCAGTAACACACTCACATTTTTTTAATAAAATTGTTGAAATAATGCAATCACCCTTAACCTAAAACTAAATTTAAATCAACATTTTTGCAGTAACACACTCACATTTTTTTTCATAAAACAAGTAAATGTTTTTTTTTCAGAAATCAACTCTCTGAAAATTAAACTAATTTTTAAACAATTTCATTCTAGGCATCCACTATCCTTAATCTTGCAAGAAATGTTCACTTACCTTGTTGAAATAATGCCTTAATAATAAAATAATAATAATAATAATAATAAAAATAATCATAATAATAATAATAATAATAATAATAAAAATAATCCCTTAACCTAAAACTAAATTTAAATCAACATTTTTGCAGTAACACACTCACATTTTTTTTATAAAATTGTTGAAATAATGTAATCACCCTTAACCTAAAACTAAATTTAAATCAACATTTTTGCAGTAACACACTCACATTTTTTTTATAAAACAAGTACATTTTTTTTTCAGAAATCAACTCTCTGAAAATCAACTAATTTTTAATCAATTTCATTCTAGGCATCCACTCTTAATCTTGCAAGACATTTTCAATTACCTTGTTGAAATAATGTCTTAATAATAAAATAACATTAATAATAATAATAATAATAATAATAATAATGATAATAATAATACAAAATTAATAATAATAATAATAATAATAATAATAATAATATTAATAATATTATTAATAATAAAAATATTCCCTTAACCTAAAACTACATTTAAATCAACATTTTTCCAGTAACACCCTCACATTTCTTTTTATAAAATTGTTGAAATAGTGCAATCACCATTAACCTAAAACTAAATTGACAACAACATTTTTGCAGTAACACACTTACATTTTTTTTAAATAAAATTATTGAAATAATGCAATCACCCTTAACCTAAAAGTAAATTTAAATCAACATTTTTGCAGTAACACACTCACATTTTTTTTATAAAATTGTTGAAATAATGCAATCACCCTTAACCTAAAACTAAATTTAAATCAACATTTTTGCAGTAACACACTCACATTTTTTTATAAAACAAGTAAATTTTTTGTTTTCAGAAATCACTCTCTGAAAATTAAACTAATTTTTAATCAATTTCATTCTAGGCATCCACTGTCCTTAATCTTGCAAGACATTTTCAATTACCTTGTTGAAATAATGTCTTAATAATAAAATAACATTAATAATAATAATAATAATAATAATAATAATAATAATAATAATAATAATAATAATATTAATAATAAAAATAATCCCTTAACCTAAAACTAAATTTAAATAAACATTTTTGCAGTAACACACTCAAATTTTTTTAAATAAAATTGTTGAAATAATGCAATCACCCTTAACCTAAAACTAAATTGACATCAACATTTTTGCAGTAACACACTCCAATTTTTTTTTTTTTAAATGTTGAAATAATGCAATCACCCTAAACTTAAAACTAAATTTAAATCAAAATTTTTGCAGTAACACACTCACATGTTTTTTTTATAAAACAAATAAATTTTTTTTTCCAGAAATCAACTCTCTGAAAATTAAACTAATTTTTAAACAATTTCATTCTAGGCATCCACTGTCCTTAATCTTGCAAGAAATGTTCACTTACCTTGTTGAAATAATGTCTTAATAATAAAATAACATTAATATTAATAATAATAATAATAATAATAATAATATTAATAATAAAAATAATCCCTTAACCTCAAACTAAATTTAAATCAACATTTTTGCAGTAACACACTCACATTTTTTTTATAAAACAAGTACATTTTTTGTTTTCAGAAATCAACTCTCTGAAAATTAAACTAATTTTTAATCAATTTCATTCTAGGCATCCACTGTCCTTAATCTTGCAAGACATTTTCAATTACCTTGTTGAAATAATGTCTTAATAATAAAATAACATTAATAATAATAATAATAATAATAATAATAATAATAATAATAAAAAAAATATTAATAATAAAAATAATCCCTTAACCTAAAACTAAATTTAAATAAACATTTTTGCAGTAACACACTCACATTTTTTTAAATAAAATTGTTGAAATAATGCAATCACCCTTAACCTAAAACTAAATTGACATCAACATTTTTGCAGTAACACACTTACATTTTTTTTAAATAAAATTATTGAAATAATGCAATCACCCTTAACCTAAAACTAAATTTAAATCAACATTTTTGCAGTAACACACTCACATTTTTTTTATAAAATTGTTGAAATAATGCAATCACCCTTAACCTAAAACTAAATTTAAATCAAAATTTTTGCAGTAACACACCCAATATTTTTTAATAAAACAAGTACATTTGTTTTTTCAGGAATCCACTCTCTAAAACCTAAAAGTAATTTTTTTAAACGTCTTTCTAGGCTTCCACTCTCCCTAATCTTGCAAGAAAATTTCAATTAAATTGTTGAAATAATGCAATCACCCTAAACTTAAAACTAAATTGAAATCAACATTTTTGCAGTAACACACTCACGTGTTTTTTTTATAAAACAAGTAAAAAAAAATTTCAGAAATCAACTCTCTGAAAATTAAACTAATTTTTAAACAATTTCATTCTAGGCATCCACTGTCCTTAATCTTGCAAGAAATGTTCACTTACCTTGTTGAAATAATGCCTTAATATTAAAATAATAATAATAATAAGAAAAATAATAATAATAATAATAATAATAATAATAATAATAATAATAATAATACTAATAATAAAAATAATCCCTTAACCTCAAACTAAATTTAAATCAACATTTTTGCAGTAACACACTCACATTTTTTTTAATAAAATTGTGTAAATAATGTAATCACCCTTAACCTAAAACTAAATTTAAATCAACATTTTTGCAGTAACACACTCACATTTTTTTTTATAAAACAAGTACATTTTTTTCTTTCAGAAATCAACTCTCTGAAAATTACACTAAGTTTTTAATCAATTTCATTCTAGGCATCCACTGTCTTTAATCTTGCAAGACATTTTCAATTACCTTGTTGAAATAATGCCTAATAATAAAATAATAATAATAATAAT